>NC_088229.1:1654147-1696647 GCF_036934945.1 Oncorhynchus masou masou | reverse complement strand
TGGCCTATAGTGGCCCATAGTGGCCCATAGTGGCCTATAGTGGCCCATAGTGGCCTATAGTGGCCCATAGTGGCCTATAGTGGCCCATAGTGGCCTCTAGTGGCCCATAGTGGCCCATAGTGGCCCATAGTGGCCCATAGTGGCCCATAGTGGCCCATAGTGGTCTATAGTGGCCTATAGTGGCCCATAGTGGCCTATAGTGGCCTCTAGTGGCCTATAGTGGCCCATAGTGGCCTATAGTGGCCCATAGTGGTCTATAGTGGCCCATAGTGGCCTATAGTGGCCCATAGTGGTCTATAGTGGCCCATAGTGGCCCATAGTGGCCCATAGTGGCCCATAGTGGTCTATAGTGGCCCATAGTGGTCTATAGTGGCCCATAGTGGTCTATAGTGGCCCATAGTGGTCTATAGTGGCCCATAGTGGCCTATAGTGGCCCATAGTGGTCTATAGTGGCCCATAGTGGTCTATAGTGGCCCATAGTGGCCTCTAGTGGCCCATAGTGGCCTCTAGTGGCCCATAGTGGCCTATAGTGGCCCATAGTGGCCCATAGTGGCCTATAAGATACATCTGGCTGTGGAAACATGGAGAAAAAATATTTTATCAGGACTTCACAGGCAGGTGAGTTTCAAGTTTGGGGAAGATTACAATGTATCCTACCATTTCTACCGTTGTGCCAGCTGTGATTCCAGATACACATTCTCAGTTTTATTTCAATAATAACTTGATCCAAATCAAATCATATAGATCTGAATAAAAATGATAATCAAAACAGTCAATCAATCAAATGTATTTATAAAGCCCTTTTTGCATCTGTAGATGTCACCACCCCTCCCCAGTCCCCACACCACCTCTCCCCAGTCCCCACACCACCTCTCCCCAGTCCCCACACCACCTCTCCCCAGTCCCCACACCACCTCTCCCCAGTCCACACACCACCTCTCCCCAGTCCCCACACCACCTCTCCCCAGTCCCCACACCACCTCTCCCCAGTCCCCACACCACCTCTCCCCACACCCCTCACCTGGTTTCATGACTCTGTGTATCTCTGCAGCTGCCTTCCTCAGGTCTGGCCAGTAGTAGTAACAATTACAGTGGAACGCCTTGTCTACCATATTGTCTGCTAGAGGCATGGCTGCCACATCACACTGATACAGAGACACCTTCCCATTGGATACCAACTCCTTCAGAAGATCACCTGCCATCTAGATGGGTGGGGAGAGAGGAGGGGGAGGGTGGGGGAGAGAGGAGGGGGAGGGTGGGGGAGAGGAGGGGGGGGTGGGGAGAGAGGAGGGGGGGGTGGGGAGAGATGAGGGGGAGGGTGGGGAGAGAGGAGTGGGAAGGTGGGGAGAGAGGAGGAGGGAAGGTGGGGGGAAGGTGGGGAGAGAGGAGAGGAGGGGGGGGAGAGGAGAGGGGGGAGAGGAGAGGAGGGGGGAGAGGGGGAGAGGGGAGAGGAGGGGGGAGAGGGGGGAGGGGAGAGGGAGGGGGGAGAGGAGAGGAGGGGGAGAGGGGGGGAGGGAGAGGAGGGGGGAGAGGAGAGGGAGGAGGGGGAGAGGAGAGGAGGAGGGGGAGAGGGAGAGAGGAGGAGGGGGGGGGGAGAGGAGAGGAGAGGAGGGGGGGAGAGGAGGGGGAAGGTGGGGAGAGAGGAGGGGGGAGAGGAGGGGGGAGAGGAGAGAGGATGTGGGAAAAGCAGTGTTGTAGTTGAGTCACTAAATTACCACCCCTCTACACATTTACTCTCTCTCTCACCTGGTGCATGTAATGTGAGTAGTCCACTCCTATGAGTCTCCCAGTAGGTTCTGTCAGCAGTGTGGCTGCAGCCTTCAGGCCCAGCCCTGGACCGTGGCCCAGCTCTAACACTGTATCTCCAGGCTGGATCCCAGACAGAGACACCGCACTCTCCTCTAACATCTTGTTGTGATACTTCAGGAACTTAGTGATCAGTACTAAAGTACTAAAACAAATAACTTGCCAATGAGACATCTACATACAGTGGGGCAAAAACGTATTTAGTCAGCCACCACTGATTTTTAATGGATTTATTTGCAAATTATGGTGGAAAATAAGTATTTGGTCACCTACAAACAAGCAAGATTTCTGTCTCTCACAGACCTGTAACTTCTTCTTTAAGAGGCTCTTCTGTCCTCCACTCGTTACCTGTATTAATGGCACCTGTTTGAACTTGTTATCAGTATAAAAGACACCTGTCCACAACCTCAAACACTCCAAACTCCACTATGGCCAAGACCAACTAGCTGTCAAAGGACACCAGAAACAAAATTGTAGACCTGCACCAGGCTGGGAAGACTGAATCTGCAATAGGTTTGAAGAAATCAACTTTGGGAGCAATTATTAGGAAATGGAAGACATACAAGACCACTGATAATCTCCCTCGATCTGGGGCTCCAC
The DNA here is from genome assembly GCF_036934945.1 of Oncorhynchus masou masou. NCBI lineage: Eukaryota > Metazoa > Chordata > Actinopteri > Salmoniformes > Salmonidae > Oncorhynchus > Oncorhynchus masou. Next base: position 1,694,241 of record NC_088229.1, on the reverse strand, counting down.
ACAAGATCTCACCCCGTGGGGTCAAAATGATCACAAGAACAGTGAGCAAAAATCCCGGAACCACACGGGGGGACCTAGTGAATGACCTGCAGAGAGCTGGGACCAAAGTAACAAAGCCTACCATCAGTAACACACTACGCCGCCAGGGACTCAAATCCTGCAGTGCCAGACGTGTCCCCCTGCTTAAGTCAGTACATTTCCAGGCCCGTCTGAAGTTTGCTAGAGAGCATTTGGATGATCCAGAAGAAGATTGGGAGAATGTCATATGGTCAGATGAAACCAAAATATAGAGGTCAGAGGTCAAATGTTTTCTGTAAGTCTTCACCAGGTTTTCACACACTGCTGGTATTTTGGCCCATTCCTCCATGCAGATCTCCTCTAGAGCAGTGATGTTTTGGGGTTGTTGCTGGGCAACACAGACTCTACAGGCCTCTCATCTTTTTAAGTGGGAGAACTTGCACAATTGGTGGCTGACTAAATAATTTTTTGCCCCACTGTAGATATATAGATGCACAGAAAAGCAGAGATTTTAGAGTGATAGCTATACTGTATATACAGAATGACCTCACTGAAGAGCTGTGACTTTCTACACTGTATATGTTTAGGGTTTGTTCCTTTCGTCCTTGTCAATCATTGGCTCATTGGTGAAATTAGCATTATGACAATATCTTTAATTAAATCATTCAAAAACCTTTTTTAATGCAATTGCAGAAGTTGACAAACAGGAACAGTAACATAACGCTGTGGACCAATTCCAAACCTCTATATATATATTGAGCTGCACATTTCTGCCCTGCTAGAGCTGCTCCAGTCAACTGTATGTGCTTCTATTGTGAAGTGGAAACGTCTAGGAGCAACAACGGCTCAGCCGCGAAGTGGTAGGCCACACAAGCTCACAGAATGGGAAAGCCGACTGCTGAAGTGCATAGAGTATAGAAATCGTCTGACCTTGGTTGCATCACTCACTACTAAGTTCCAAACTGTTCTAAACAGCCTCTGGAAGCTATCGAACTGTTTGTCGAGAGTTTCATGAAATGGGTTTCCATGGCCGAGCAGCTGCACACAAGCCTAAGATCACCAAGCCAAGCGTTGGCTGGAGGGGTGTAAAGCTCACTGCCATTGAACTCTGGAGCAGTGGAAACGTGTTCTCTGGAGTGATGAATCACGCTTCACCATCTGGGAGTCCGACAGACGAATCTGGGTTTGGCGGAAGCCAGGAGAACGCTACCTGCCCCAATGCATAGTGTCAACTGTAAAGTTTGGTGGAGGAGAAATAATGGTCTAGGGCTGTTTTTCATGGTTCGGGCCCCATAGTTCCAGTGAAGGGAAATCTTAATGCATATCATGATTATTCCAGACGGTTCTGTGCTTCCAACTTTGTGGCAACAGTTTGGGGAAAGCCCATTCCTGTTTCAGCATGACAATGCCCCCATGCACAAAGCGAGGTCCATACAGAAATGGTTTGTCGATTGGTGTGGAAGAACTTGACTGGCGTGCACAGAACCCTGACCTCAACCACATGGAACACCTTTGGGATGAATTGGAACTCCGACTGCAAGCCAGACCTCATCGTCCAACATCAGTGTCCGACCTCACTAATGCTCTTGTGGCTGAACGGAAGCAAGTCCACGCAACAATGTTCCAACATCTAGTGGAAAGCCTTCCCAGAAGAGTGGAGGCTGTTATAGCAGTAATGTTCCAACATCTAGTGGAAAGCCTTCCCAGAAGAGTGGAGGCTGTTATAGCAGCAATGTTCCATCATCTAGTGGAAAGCCTTCCCAGAAGAGTGGAGGCTGTTATAGCAGCAATGTTCCAACATCTAGTGGAAAGCCTTCCCAGAAGAGTGGAGGCTGTTATAGCAGTAATGTTCCAACATCTAGTGGAAAGCCTTCCCAGAAGAGTGGAGGTTGTTATAGCAGCAATGTTCCAACATCTAGTGGAAAGCCTTCCCAGAAGAGTGGAGGTTGTTATAGCAGCAATGTTCCAACATCTAGTGGAAAGCCTTCCCAGAAGAGTGGAGGCTGTTATAGCAGCAATGTTCCTACATCTAGTGGAAAGCCTTCCCAGAAGAGTGGAGGCTGTTATAGCAGCAATGTTCCAACATCTAGTGGAAAGCCTTGCCAGAAGAGTGGAGGCTGTTATAGCAGCAAAGGGGAGACCAACTCCATATTAAAGCCTTCCCAGAAGAGCGGAGGCTGTTATAGCAGCAAAGGGGGGACCAACTCCATATTAATGCCCATGATTTTGGAATGAGATGTTTGACGACCAGGTGTCCACATACTTTTGGTGATGTAGTGTAAATGTCATGCCTGCATAATGAAACACCTCTGAGAGAGGGGGGTGGGGGGTAAAATGTATGTTTCCTCATAGTTTCTCCTGGCAAAGACATGATGACCCACTTGATGAAGACAGACGGGCTGGGAGAGCGAGATGGCACAGAGAGCACAGAGAACACTTCCCCGGGCACCGAAGACGTGGATGTCGATTAAGGCAGCCCCCCCCCCCCCCACCTCTCTGATTCAGAGGGGTTGGGTTCAATGCGGAAGACACATTTCATTTGAATGCATTCAGTTAAAAACTGTCTAGGTATCCCCCTTTCCCTTTTAATAAGGAGAGCACAGAAGCTATTAATGATTTACAGACTCTGAGGACTCCAGGCATCATGTCTGGACCTCCCACTGCAACACACACACACACACACTCCCTGAGACTGACTCACCACTCTCTCCCCTCAACCTCTGTTTAAGACCCACACACACACACACACACACACACACACACTCCCTGAGACTGTATCACCACTCTCTCCCCTCAACCTCTGTGTAAGACCCCCCCCCCCCACACACACACGAGACTGTATCACTACTCTCTCCCCTCAACCTCCTTGTAAGACCCACACACACACACTCACTCCTCTGGAGGTCCTTGGGAACAAAGGAAAATGGGAACAGTTCAGACAGTGTAAATGGTTGACCAATATTTGACTGCCTCTTTGCTGTGTGTTTAGTACATAGCCTACATCACCGTTGAGTTACTGGCTCTGAGTCAAGACACACCATCAGTCTTCTAATGAACAGGAAGTAGTCTACACGCCATCAGTCTTCTAATGAACAGGAAGTAGTCTACACACCATCAGTCTTCTAATGAACAGGAAGTAGTCTACACACCATCAGTCTTCTAATGAACAGGAAGTAGTCTACACGCCATCAGTCTTCTAATGAACAGGAAGTAGTCTATACATCAGTCTTCTAATGAACAGGAAGTAGTCTATACATCAGTCTTCTAATGAACAGGAAGTAGTCTACACGCCATCAGTCTTCTAATGAACAGGAAGTAGTCTATACATCAGTCTTCTAATGAACAGGAAGTAGTCTACACGCCATCAGTCTTCTAATGAACAGGAAGTAGTCTACACGCCATCAGTCTTCTAATGAACAGGAAGTAGTCTACACGCCATCAGTCTTCTAATGAACAGGAAGTAGTCTACACGCCATCAGTCTTCTAATGAACAGGAAGTAGTCTATACATCAGTCTTCTAATGTACAGGAAGTAGTCTACACGCCATCAGTCTTCTAATGAACAGGAAGTAGTCTACACGCCATCAGTCTTCTAATGAACAGGAAGTAGTCTACACGCCATCAGTCTTCTAATGAACAGGAAGTAGTCTATACATCAGTCTTCTAATGTACAGGAAGTAGTCTACACGCCATCAGTCTTCTAATGAACAGGAAGTAGTCTACACACCATCAGTCTTCTAATGAACAGGAAGTAGTCTACACGCCATCAGTCTTCTAATGAACAGGAAGTAGTCTATACATCAGTCTTCTAATGAACAGGAAGTAGTCTATACATCAGTCTTCTAATGAACAGGAAGTAGTCTACACGCCATCAGTCTTCTAATGAACAGGAAGTAGTCTATACATCAGTCTTCTAATGAACAGGAAGTAGTCTACACGCCATCAGTCTTCTAATGAACAGGAAGTAGTCTACACGCCATCAGTCTTCTAATGAACAGGAAGTAGTCTACACGCCATCAGTCTTCTAATGAACAGGAAGTAGTCTACACGCCATCAGTCTTCTAATGAACAGGAAGTAGTCTATACATCAGTCTTCTAATGTACAGGAAGTAGTCTACACGCCATCAGTCTTCTAATGAACAGGAAGTAGTCTACACGCCATCAGTCTTCTAATGAACAGGAAGTAGTCTACACGCCATCAGTCTTCTAATGAACAGGAAGTAGTCTATACATCAGTCTTCTAATGTACAGGAAGTAGTCTACATGCCATCAGTCTTCTAATGAACAGGAAGTAGTCTACACACCATCAGTCTTCTAATGAACAGGAAGTAGTCTACACGCCATCAGTCTTCTAATGAACAGGAAGTAGTCTACACGCCATCAGTCTTCTAATGAACAGGAAGTAGTCTACACGCCATCAGTCTTCTAATGAACAGGAAGTAGTCTACACACCAGTCTTCTAATGAACAGGAAGTAGTCTACACGCCATCAGTCTTCTAATGAACAGGAAGTAGTCTATACATCACTCTTCTAATGAACAGGAAGTAGTCTACACGCCATCAGTCTTCTAATGAACAGGAAGTAGTCTATACATCAGTCTTCTAATGAACAGGAAGTAGTCTATACATCAGTCTTCTAATGAACAGGAAGTAGTCTACACGCCATCAGTCTTCTAATGAACAGGAAGTAGTCTATACATCAGTCTTCTAATGTACAGGAAGTAGTCTACACGCCATCAGTCTTCTAATGAACAGGAAGTAGTCTACACATCAGTCTTCTAATGTACCGGAAGTAGTCTACACATCAGTCTTCTAATGAACAGGAAGTAGTCTACACACCATCAGTCTTCTAATGAACAGGAAGTAGTCTACACACCATCAGTCTTCTAATGAACAGGAAGTAGTCTACACACCATCAGTCTTCTAATGTACAGGAAGTAGTCTACACACCATCAGTCTTCTAATGAACAGGAAGTAGTCTACACATCAGTCTTCTAATGTACAGGAAGTAGTCTACACACCATCAGTCTTCTAATGAACAGGAAGTAGTCTACACATCAGTCTTCTAATGTACAGGAAGTAGTCTACACGCCATCAGTCTTCTAATGAACAGGAAGTAGTCTACACACCATCAGTCTTCTAATGTACAGGAAGTAGTCTACACACCATCAGTCTTCTAATGAACAGGAAGTAGTCTACACATCAGTCTTCTAATGTACAGGAAGTAGTCTACACACCATCAGTCTTCTAATGAACAGGAAGTAGTCTACACATCAGTCTTTTAATGTACAGTAAGTAGTCTACACGCCATCAGTCTTCTAATGAACAGGAAGTAGTCTACACGCCATCAGTCTTCTAATGTACAGGAAGTAGTCTACACGCCATCAGTCTTCTAATGAACAGGAAGTAGTCTAAACACCATCAGTCTTCTAATGAACAGGAAGTAGTCTATACATCAGTCTTCTAATGAACAGGAAGTAGTCTACACACCATCAGTCTTCTAATGAACAGGAAGTAGTCTAAACACCATCAGTCTTCTAATGAACAGGAAGTAGTCTATACATCAGTCTTCTAATGAACAGGAAGTAGTCTACACGCCATCAGTCTTCTAATGAACAGGAAGTAGTCTACACGCCATCAGTCTTCTAATGAACAGGAAGTAGTCTACACGCCATCAGTCTTCTAATGTACAGGAAGTAGTCTACACGCCATCAGTCTTCTAATGAACAGGAAGTAGTCTACACGCCATCAGTCTTCTAATGAACAGGAAGTAGTCTACACACCATCAGTCTTCTAATGAACAGGAAGTAGTCTACACATCAGTCTTCTAATGAACAGGAAGTAGTCTACACGCCATCAGTCTTCTAATGAACAGGAAGTAGTCTACACATCAGTCTTCTAATGTACAGGAAGTAGTCTACACACCATCAGTCTTCTAATGAACAGGAAGTAGTCTACACACCATCAGTCTTCTAATGAACAGGAAGTAGTCTCCACATCAGTCTTCTAATGAACAGGAAGTAGTCTATACATCAGTCTTCTAATGTACAGCAAGTAGTCTACACACAGTACTCCTGAGCTGCAAGATGACTCATTAAAACTATTCAACCTGGTTTGGGAGAATGGCTACTTCCCTGATACAGTATATACCTGTATATACAGTACTAGCCAAAAGGTTGGACACACCTTCTCATTCTTTATATTTACAACGTTCAATATTGAAATAACACATTTGGAATCATGTAGTAAGCAAAAAAGTGTTAAACAAATCAAAATATATTTTATATTTGAGACTCTTCAAAGTAGCCACCCTTTGTCTTGATGACAGCTTTGAAGACTCTTCGCATTCTGTCAACCAGCTTCACCTGGAATGCTTTTCCAACAGACTTGAAGGAGATCCCACATATGCTGAGCACTTGTTGGCTGCTTTTCCTTCGCTCTGCGGTCCAACTCATCCTAAATCATCTCAATTGGGTTGAGGTCAGGTGATTGTGGAGGCCAGGTCATCTGATGCAGCACTCCATCACTCTCATTCTTGGTCAAATAGCCCTTACAAAGCCTGGAGCTGTGTTGGGTTATTGTCCTGTTGAATATCCCATCTGGTTAGCTCTGACTGGGACTGGCATATTGTTGCAGAATGCTGTGGTAACCATGCTGGTTAAGTGTGGCTTTATTCTAAATGAATCAGACAGAGGCACCAGCAAAGCACCATTACACCACCTCTTCCATGCTTCACGGTGGGAACCACACATGCAGAGATCATTCGTCCACCTACTCTGCTTCTCACAAAGACACGGCAGTTGGAACCAAAAATATCAGGACAGATTTCCACCGGTCTAATGCCCATTGCTCGTGTTTCTTGACCCAAGCAAGTCTCTTCTTCTGATTGATGTCCTTTAGTACTGTTTTCTTTGCAGCAATTTGACCATGAAGGCCTGATTCACACAGTTTCCTCTGAACAGTTCATGTTGCGATGTGTCTTTTACTTGAACTCAGTGAAGTATTTATTTGGGCTGCAATCCAAGGGGCAGTTAACTCTAGTGAACTTATCCTTTGCAGCAAAGGTAACTCCGCACTTGAAGAAACTTTCAAAGTCCGGATTGACTGACCTTCATGTCTTTAAGTAATGATGGTCTGTCATTTCTCTTTGCTTATTTTAGCTGTTATTGCCATAATATGGACTTGGTCTTTTACCAAGTTGGGCTATCTTCTGTATACCACCCCTATCTTGTCACAACACTGATTGGTTCAAACGCATTAAGAAGGAAATAAATTCCACAAATTAACTTTTAACAATGCACACCTGTTAATTGAAATGCATTCCAGGTGACTACCTCATGAAGCTGGTTGAGAGAATCCCAAGAGTGTGCAAAGCTGTCATCAAGGCAAAAGGTGGCTACTTTGAAAAATCTCAAATATATTTTGATTTGGTTACGACATGATTCCATATGTGTTATTTCATAGTTTTGATGTCTTCACTGTTGTTCTACAATGTAGAAATAGTCAAAATAAAGAAAAACCCTTGAACGAGTAGATGTGTTAACTTTTGACTGGTTCTTTTAAAAAAAATATTATTTCTATCGTTCCTTAAACTCACAAGTTTTTGAAAAACTCACGTACATCTTGAAATGAGCCAATACAATAGCAATCTCCAAAACTGCAGAACGTGCAGTCAAAATAAATTGTGATCCAGGACAACACACACGGGCTAAAAGCAAAACTTACTGACTGCCTTGAAAAACAATCAGCAACCAATTTCTCCTCACTACGGACATGTCTGATTTCAAGAGGAAACTCCTGCGATATCAATAGTAACTTACCACCTCACTGCAGAGCTTCTCTCCCTTTTCAGAGTTCACTCAAAAGGTCTTTGATCGGGCCACGTCCCCAACGTCAGTGACATGCTCTAGTACATTTGGTCATCTGAGAATAAACCCTGATATTCTAAAAGCAGTGCAACAATGTCGCCAAGTGTGCCAAGAAGACATCAAGGTTTTCTAGTATCTCGGAGTTACTCAACCGCCCAACAGGTGTATCCTCCTGGAGATGACGTAATCCCTACTACCAACTCAACCCCCCAACAGGTGTATCCTCCTGGAGATGATGTAATCCCTACTACCAACTCAACCGCCCAACAGGTGTATCCTCCTGGAGATGATGTAATCCCTATTACCAATTCAACCGCCCAACATGTGTATCCTCCTGGAGATGATGTAATCCCTATTACCAATTCAACCGCCCAACAGGTGTATCCTCCTGGAGATGATGTAATCCCTATTACCAACTCAACCCCCCAACAGGTGTATCCTCCTGGAGATGATGTAATCCCTATTACCAACTCAACCCCCCAACAGGTGTATCCTCCTGGAGATGATGTAATCCCTATTACCAACTCAACCACCCAACAGGTGTATCCTCCTGGAGATGATGTAATCCCTATTACCAATTCAACCGCCCAACAGGTGTATCCTCCTGGAGATGATGTAATCCCTACTACCAACTCAACCACCCAACAGGTGTATCCTCCTGGAGATGATGTAATCCCTATTACCAATTCAACCCCCCAACAGGTGTATCCTCCTGGAGATGATGTAATCCCTACTACCAACTCAACCACCCAACAGGTGTATCCTCCTGGAGATGATGTAATCCCTATTACCAATTCAACCGCCCAACAGGTGTATCCTCCTGGAGATGATGTAATCCCTACTACCAACTCAACCACCCAACAGGTGTATCCTCCTGGAGATGATGTAATCCCTATTACCAATTATTTTCACTATGGGGTAAGGGCCTGGAAAGCCCTGGTTGTATTCCTGGTTGTATTCCTGTTTGTTTTCCTGATCGTATTCCTGGTCGTGTTACTGGTTGTATTCCTGGTTGTATTCCTGGTTGTATTCCTGGTTGTATTCCTGGTTGTATTCCTGATCGTATTCCTGGTTGTATTCCTGGTCGTATTCCTGGTTGTATTCCTGGTCGTATTCCTGGTCGTAGTGTTGGTCGTATTCCTGGTCGTATTCCTGGTCGTATTCCTGGTTGTATTCCTGGTTGTATTCCTGATCGTATTCCTGGTTGTATTCCTGGTCGTATTCCTGGTTGTATTCTTGGTCATATTCCTGGTCGTATTCCTGGTCGTATTCTTAGTCGTATTCCTGGTCATAGTGTTGGTTGTATTCCTGGTCGTATTCCTGGTTGTATTCCTGGTTGTATTCCTGGTCGTATTCCTGGTCGTATTCCTGGTCATAGTGTTCGTTGTATTCCTGGTCGTATTCCTGGTCGTATTCCTGGTCGTATTCCTGGTCATAGTGTTGGTTGTATTCCTGGTCGTATTCCTGGTTGTATTCCTGGTCGTATTCCTGGTCGTATTCCTGGTCGTATTCCTGGTCATAGTGTTGGTTGTATTCCTGGTCGTATTCCTGGTTGTATTCCTGGTCATATTCCTGGTCGTATTCCTGGTTGTATTCCTGGTCATATTCCTGGTTGTATTCCTGGTTGTATTCCTGGTTGTATTCCTGGTCGTATTCCTGGTCGTATTCCTGGTCGTATTCCTGGTTGTATTCCTGGTTGTATTCCTGGTCGTATTCCTGGTTGTATTCCTGGTTGTATTCCTGGTCGTATTCCTGGTCGTATTCCTGGTTGTATTCCTGGTTGTATTCCTGGTCGTATTCCTGGTCGTAGTGCTGGTAAGTTGATGTCGCTCTGATATCCAATTGTTCTTCCCGGCTGTATGTAATAACACTTAAGACTTTCTGGGCTGACATTATAAGAAATAATATGTAAAAAAATTAAAATACTACAAAGTTTCCTCAGGACTAAAAGCGAGGCAGCCCTCCCTGTTGGGGCCATCACCACTGGCCTCATGGTGAAATCCCAGAGCGGTTTCCTTCCTCTCCAGCAACTGAGTTAGGAAGGACGCCTGTATTTTTGTAGTGACTTGGTGTATTGATACACCATCCAAAGTGTAATTAACAACTTCACCAGGCTCAAAGGGATATTCAATGTCTGCTTTTAATATTTTTACCCGTCTACCAATAGCAGCTCTTCTTTGCGAGGCATTAGAAAACCTCCCTGGTCTTTGCGGTTGAATCTGTGTTTGAAATGCAGTGCTCTAATGAGGGACCTTACAGATAATTGTATGTGTGGTGTACAGAGATGAGGTAGTCATTCAAAAAATCATGTTTATACACCATTATTGCATACAGAGTGAGTCCATGACACTTATTATGTGACTTGTCAAGCTATTGTTTACTCCTGAATGTATTCAGACATAACAAAGGGGTTGAACACTTATTGACTGAAGACATTTCTGCTATTCATTTTCAATACGTTTGTAACTAATGTAAGGGGTGTGTATACTTTCTGAAGACACTGTATATTCATCATGTTAGACAATAACAAGCTGCCATGTCCAGATCTCTCTCGTCTTTTCCTCTCTACCCCTGGTTGCTGGGTTACGGCAAGGCCTGATGCAGCTCTTGGCCAGGGAGGCTGTGTTCTACAGATGGCCTTGTCCTTCTTCTCCCCTCTCTCACTGTCCTCACCCCTCTTACCCAATCTCTCTTTCCCTCTCCCCTCTCTCTCTGTCCTCACCCCTCTTACCCAATCTCTCTTTCCCTCTCCCCTCTCTCGCTGTCCTCACCCCTCTTACCAATCTCTCTTTCCCTCTCCCCTCTCTCGCTGTCCTCACCCCTCTTACCCAATCTCTCTTTCCCTCTCCCCTCTCTCGCTGTCCTCACCCCTCTTACCCAATCTCTCTTTCCCTCTCCCCTCTCTCGCTGTCCTCACCCCTCTTACCCAATCTCTCTTTCCCTCTCCCCTCTCTCGCTGTCCTTCTCTCAATCAATTTCTCTTTCCCTCTCCCCTCTCTCACTGTCCTCCTCTCAATCAATTTCTCTTTCTCTCTGTGTACCTTTCATTTAGTCTTCGACAGTCCCGTTCTTCTCTATCAACAGCTCTCTGTTACTAAGTGAATAAAGCACCCCTTCTATCTCTCCAGCTACCATAGGTTGCCATAGGTTACCATAGGTTGCCATAGGTTGGCTGAGGGAAGGGTTAGGTATCTGATGCTGGGGGTGAGTGTTTGATTCGTTGAGTAAGAGGAACATATTTTTATCTAAGATTAAACCACACTAAGTTGGAGGTGATGGGTCCCCTGGTGTCTAACAGACCAACTGACAGGAGAGGAGGCTGACAGGAGAGGAGACTGACAGGAGAGGAGGCTGACTGGAGAGGAGACTGACAGGAGAGGAGGCTGACAGGAGAGGAGACTGAAAGGAGAGGAGACTGACTGGAGAGGAGTCTGACAGGAGAGGAGGCTGACAGGAGAGGAGACTGACTGGAGAGGAGTCTGACAGGAGAGGAGGCTGACAGGAGAGGAGGCTGACAGGAGAGGAGGCTGACAGGAGAGGAGACTGAAAGGAGAGGAGACTGACTGGAGAGGAGTCTGACAGGAGAGGAGGCTGACAGGAGAGGAGACTGACTGGAGAGGAGTCTGACAGGAGAGGAGGCTGACAGGAGAGGAGACTGACTGGAGAGGAGGCTGACAGGAGAGGAGGCTGACAGGAGAGGAGACTGACTGGAGAGGAGTCTGACAGGAGAGGAGGCTGACAGGAGAGGAGGCTGACAGGAGAGGAGACTGACTGGAGAGGAGTCTGACAGGAGAGGAGACTGACAGGAGAGGAGACTGACAGGAGAGGAGACTGACAGGAGAGGAGGCTGACAGGAGAGGTGGCTGACAGGAGAGGAGGCTGACAGGAGAGGAGGCTGACAGGAGAGGAGGCTGACAGGAGAGGAGGCTGACAGGAGAGGAGACTGACAGGAGAGGAGACTGACAGGAGAGGAGACTGACAGGAGAAGAGGCTGACAGGAGAAGAGGCTGACAGGAGAAGAGGCTGACAGGAGAGGAGGCTGACAGGAGAGGAGACTGACTGGAGAGGAGTCTGACTGACTGACTGACTGTCTGACTGGAGAGGAGACTGACTGACTGGAGAGGAGAGGAGACTGACTGACTGTCTGACTGGAGAGGAGACTGAATGAATGACTGACTGGAGAGGAGTCTGACTGACTGTCTGACTGGAGAGGAGACTGACTGACTGACTGACTGGAGAGGAGACTGACTGACTGACTGGAGAGGAGACTGACTGACTGTCTGACTGGAGAGGAGACTGACTGACTGACTGACTGACTGGAGAGGAGACTGATTGACTGACTGACTGACTGGAGAGGAGACTGATTGACTGACTGAATGGAGAGGAGACTGACTGACTGTCTGACTGGAGAGGAGACTGACTGACTGTCTGACTGGAGAGGAGACTGACTGACTAACTGGAGAGGAGACTGACTGACTGACTGGAGAGGAGACTGACTGACTGTCTGACTGGAGAGGAGACTGACTGACTAACTGTCTGACTGGAGAGGAGACTGACTGACTGACTGGAGAGGAGACTGACTGACTGTCTGACTGGAGAGGAGACTGACTGACTGTCTGACTGGAGAGGAGACTGACTGACTGTCTGACTGGAGAGGAGACTGACTGACTGACTGGAGAGGAGACTGACTGACTGACTGGAGAGGAGTCTGACTGACTGTCTGACTGGAGAGGAGACTGACTGACTGACTGGAGAGGAGTCTGACTGACTGTCTGACTGGAGAGGAGACTGACTGACTGACTGACTGACTGGAGAGGAGACTGACTGACTGACTGGAGAGGAGACTGACTGACTGTCTGACTGGAGAGGAGACTGACTGACTGTCTGACTGGAGAGGAGACTGACTGACTGACTGACTGACTGACTGGAGAGGAGACTGACTGACTGACTGGAGAGGAGTCTGACTGACTGTCTGACTGGAGAGGAGACTGACTGACTGACTGGAGAGGAGTCTGACTGACTGTCTGACTGGAGAGGAGACTGACTGACTGACTGACTGACTGACTGGAGAGGAGACTGACTGACTGACTGGAGAGGAGACTGACTGACTGTCTGACTGACTGGAGAGGAGACTGACTGACTGACTGACTGGAGAGGAGACTGACTGACTGACTGGAGAGGAGACTGACTGACTGTCTGACTGGAGAGGAGACTGACTGACTGACTGACTGGAGAGGAGACTGACTAACTGACTGACTGGAGAGGAGACTGACTAACTGACTGACTGGAGAGGAGACTGACTGACTGTCTGACTGACTGGAGAGGAGACTGACTGACTGTCTGACTGACTGGAGAGGAGACTGACTGACTGTCTGACTGGAGAGGAGACTGACTGACTGACTGGAGAGGAGACTGACTGACTGACTGACTGGAGAGGAGACTGACTGACTGTCTGACTGGAGAGGAGACTGACTGACTGTCTGACTGGAGAGGAGACTGACTGACTAACTGTCTGACTGGAGAGGAGACTGACTGACTGGAGAGGAGACTGACTAACTGACTGACTGGAGAGGAGACTGACTGACTGACTCACTGAATGGAGAGGAGACTGACTGACTGACTGACTGACTGACTGGAGAGGAGTCTGACTGACTGACTGGATAGGAGACTGACTGAATGACTGACTGGAGAGGAGACTGACTGACTGACTGACTGACTGGAGAGGAGACTGACTAACTGACTGACTGGAGAGGAGACTGACTGACTGACTCACTGAATGGAGAGGAGACTGACTGACTGACTGACTGACTGACTGACTGACTGACTGGAGAGGAGTCTGACTGACTGACTGACTGACTGACTGGAGAGGAGACTGACTGACTGTCTGACTGGAGAGGAGACTGACTGACTGACTGACTGACTGGAGAGGAGACTGACTGACTGACTGACTGGAGAGGAGACTGACTGACTGTCTGACTGGAGAGGAGACTGACTGACTGTCTGACCGGAGAGGAGACTGACTGACTGTCTGACCGGAGAGGAGACTGACTGACTGTCTGACCGGAGAGGAGACTGACTGACTGTCTGACCGGAGAGGAGACTGACTGACTGTCTGATTGGAGAGGAGACTGACTGTCTGATTGGAGAGGAGACTGACTGACTGTCTGACTGGAGAGGAGACTGACTGACTGTCTGACAGGAGAGGAGACTGACTGACTGTCTGATTGGAGAGGAGACTGACTGTCTGATTGGAGAGGAGACTGACTGACTGGAGAGGAGACTGACTGACTGACTGACTGACTGGAGAGGAGACTGACTGACTGTCTGACTGGAGAGGAGACTGACTGACTGACTGTCTGATTGGAGAGGAGACTGACTGACTGTCTGACTGGAGAGGAGACTGACTGACTGACTGACTGACTGGAGAGGAGACTGACTGACTGTCTGGCTGGAGAGGAGACTGACTGACTGTCTGACTGGAGAGGAGACTGACTGACTGTCTGACTGGAGAGGAGACTGACTGACTGACTAACTGACTGACTGGAGAGGAGACTGACTGACTCACTCACTGACTGGAGAGGAGACTGACTGACTGACTGACTGAGTGACTGACTGACTGGAGAGGAGACTGACTGACTGTCTGACTGGAGAGGAGACTGACTGACTGTCTGACTGGAGAGGAGACTGACTGTCTGACTGGAGAGGAGACTGACTGACTGACTGTCTGACTGGAGAGGAGACTGACTGACTGACTGTCTGACTGGAGAGGAGACTGACTGACTGTCTGACTGGAGAGGAGACTGACTGACTGACTCACTGACTGGAGAGGAGACTGACTGACTGACTGACTGAGTGACTGACTGACTGGAGAGGAGACTGACTGACTGACTGTCTGACTGGAGAGGAGACTGACTGACTGTCTGATTGGAGAGGAGACTGACTGACTGTCTGACTGGAGAGGAGACTGACTGACTGTCTGACTGGAGAGGAGACTGACTGACTGGAGAGGAGACTGACTGACTGACTGACTGCCTGGAGAGGAGACCGACTGACTGTCTGACTGGAGAGGAGACTGACTGACTGTCTGATTGGAGAGTAGACTGACTGACTGTCTGACTGGAGAGGAGACTGACTGACTGACTGTCTGACTGGAGAGGAGACTGACTGACTGTCTGATTGGAGAGTAGACTGACTGACTGCCTGACTGGAGAGGAGACTGACTGACTGACTCACTGACTGGAGAGGAGACTGACTGACTGACTCACTGACTGGAGAGGAGACTGACTGACTGACTGTCTGACTGGAGAGGAGACTGACTGACTGACTGACTTACTGACTGGAGAGGAGACTGACAACAAATCCCCATCTATTCTCCACCATCATATTCTTCCTCCATCCATCCAGCCAAACATCCCCCAGTAGACTGACTGACTGACTGACTGACTGGAGAGGAGACTGACTGACTGACTGACTGGAGAGGAGACTGACTGACTGACTGGAGAGGAGACTGACTGACTGTCTGACTGGAGAGGAGACTGACTGATTGTCTGACTGGAGAGGAGACAGACTGACTGACTGACTGGAGAGGAGACTGACAGACTGACTGACTGACTGGAGAGGAGACTGACTGACTGGACAGGAGACAGTCTGACTGACTGACTGACTGGAGAGGAGACTGACTGACTGACTGACTGGAGAGGAGACAGACTGACTGACTGACTGACTGGAGAGGAGACTGACTGACTGACTGACTGGAGAGGAGACTGACTGACTGACTGACTGGAGAGGAGTCTGACTGACTGACTGACTGGAGAGGAGACTGACTGACTGGAGAGGAGACTGACTGACTGTCTGACTGGAGAGGAGACTGACTGACTGTCTGACTGGAGAGGAGACTGACTGTCTGACTGGAGAGGAGACTGACTGACTGACTGTCTGACTGGAGAGGAGACTGACTGACTGTCTGACTGGAGAGGAGACTGACTGACTGACTAACTGACTGACTGGAGAGGAGACTGACTGACTGACTCACTGACTGGAGAGGAGACTGACTGACTGACTGACTGACTGACTGAGTGACTGACTGACTGGAGAGGAGACTGACTGACTGTCTGACTGGAGAGGAGACTGACTGACTGACTGTCTGACTGGAGAGGAGACTGACTGACTGTCTGATTGGAGAGGAGACTGACTGACTGTCTGACTGGAGAGGAGACTGACTGACTGTCTGACTGGAGAGGAGACTGACTGACTGGAGAGGAGACTGACTGACTGACTGACTGCCTGGAGAGGAGACCGACTGACTGTCTGACTGGAGAGGAGACTGACTGACTGTCTGATTGGAGAGTAGACTGACTGACTGTCTGACTGGAGAGGAGACTGACTGACTGACTGTCTGACTGGAGAGGAGACTGACTGACTGTCTGATTGGAGAGTAGACTGACTGACTGCCTGACTGGAGAGGAGACTGACTGACTGACTCACTGACTGGAGAGGAGACTGACTGACTGACTGACTGGAGAGGAGTCTGACTGACTGACTGACTGTCTGACTGGAGAGGAGACTGACTGACTGACTGACTTACTGACTGGAGAGGAGACTGACAACAAATCCCCATCTATTCTCCACCATCATATTCTTCCTCCATCCATCCAGCCAAACATCCCCCAGTAGACTGACTGACTGACTGACTGACTGGAGAGGAGACTGACTGACTGACTGGAGAGGAGACTGACTGACTGACTGGAGAGGAGACTGACTGACTGTCTGACTGGAGAGGAGACTGACTGATTGTCTGACTGGAGAGGAGACAGACTGACTGACTGACTGGAGAGGAGACTGACAGACTGACTGACTGACTGGAGAGGAGACTGACTGACTGGACAGGAGACAGTCTGACTGACTGACTGACTGACTGGAGAGGAGACTGACTGACTGACTGACTGGAGAGGAGACAGACTGACTGACTGACTGACTGGAGAGGAGACTGACTGACTGACTGACTGGAGAGGAGACTGACTGACTGACTGACTGGAGAGGAGTCTGACTGACTGACTGACTGGAGAGGAGACTGACTGACTGGAGAGGAGACTGACTGACTGTCTGACTGGAGAGGAGACTGACTGACTGTCTGACTGGAGAGGAGACTGACTGTCTGACTGGAGAGGAGACTGACTGACTGACTGTCTGACTGGAGAGGAGACTGACTGACTGTCTGACTGGAGAGGAGACTGACTGACTGACTAACTGACTGACTGGAGAGGAGACTGACTGACTGACTCACTGACTGACTGACTGGAGAGGAGACTGACTGACTGTCTGATTGGAGAGTAGACTGACTGACTGTCTGACTGGAGAGGAGACTGACTGACTGACTGACTTACTGACTGGAGAGGAGACTGACAACAAATCCCCATCTATTCTCCACCATCATATTCTTCCTCCATCCATCCAGCCAAACATCCCCCAGTAGACTGACTGACTGACTGACTGACTGACTGACTGGAGAGGAGACTGACTGACTGACTGACTGGAGAGGAGACTGACTGACTGACTGACTGACTGACTGGAGAGGAGACTGACTGACTGTCTGACTGGAGAGGAGACTGACTGATTGTCTGACTGGAGAGGAGACAGACTGACTGACTGACTGGAGAGGAGACTGACAGACTGACTGACTGACTGGAGAGGAGACTGACTGACTGGACAGGAGACAGTCTGACTGACTGACTGACTGGAGAGGAGACTGACTGACTGACTGACTGGAGAGGAGACAGACTGACTGACTGACTGACTGGAGAGGAGACTGACTGACTGACTGACTGGAGAGGAGACTGACTGACTGACTGACTGGAGAGGAGTCTGACTGACTGACTGGAGAGGAGACTGACTGACTGGAGAGGAGACTGACTGACTGTCTGACTGGAGAGGAGACTGACTGACTGTCTGACTGGAGAGGAGACTGACTGACTGTCTGACTGGAGAGGAGACTGACTGACTGTCTGATTGGAGAGGAGACTGACTGACTGTCTGACTGGAGAGGAGACTGACTGACTGGAGAGGAGACTGACTGACTGACTGACTGACTGACTGGAGAGGAGACTGACTGACTGTCTGACTGGAGAGGAGACTGACTGACTGACTGTCTGATTGGAGAGGAGACTGACTGACTGTCTGACTGGAGAGGAGACTGACTGACTGGAGAGGAGACTGACTGACTGTCTGACTGGAGAGGAAACTGACTGACTGACTGTCTGATTGGAGAGGAGACTGACTGACTGTCTGACTGGAGAGGAGACTGACTGACTGGAGAGGAGACTGACTGACTGACTGACTGGAGAGGAGACTGACTGACTGTCTGACTGGAGAGGAGACTGACTGACTGTCTGACTGGAGAGGAGACTGACTGACTGACTAACTGACTGACTGGAGAGGAGACTGACTGACTCACTGACTGGAGAGGAGACAGACTGACTGACTGACTGGAGAGGAGACTGACAGACTGACTGACTGACTGGAGAGGAGACTGACTGACTGGACAGGAGACAGTCTGACTGACTGACTGACTGGAGAGGAGACTGACTGACTGACTGACTGGAGAGGAGACAGACTGACTGACTGACTGACTGGAGAGGAGACTGACTGACTGACTGACTGGAGAGGAGACTGACTGACTGACTGACTGGAGAGGAGTCTGACTGACTGACTGACTGGAGAGGAGACTGACTGACTGGAGAGGAGACTGACTGACTGTCTGACTGGAGAGGAGACTGACTGACTGTCTGACTGGAGAGGAGACTGACTGACTGTCTGACTGGAGAGGAGACTGACTGACTGTCTGATTGGAGAGGAGACTGACTGACTGACTAACTGACTGACTGGAGAGGAGACTGACTGACTCACTGACTGGAGAGGAGACTGACTGACTGACTGACTGAGTGACTGACTGACTGGAGAGGAGACTGACTGACTGTCTGACTGGAGAGGAGACTGACTGACTGTCTGACTGGAGAGGAGACTGACTGACTGACTAACTGACTGACTGGAGAGGAGACTGACTGACTCACTGACTGGAGAGGAGACTGACTGACTGACTGACTGAGTGACTGACTGACTGGAGAGGAGACTGACTGACTGTCTGACTGGAGAGGAGACTGACTGACTGTCTGACTGGAGAGGAGACTGACTGACTGACTGTCTGACTGGAGAGGAGACTGACTGACTGTCTGACTGGAGAGGAGACTAACTGACTGACTGGAGAGGAGACTGACTGACTGACTCACTGACTGGAGAGGAGACTGACTGACTGTCTGACTGGAGAGGAGACTGACTGACTGTCTGACTGGAGAGGAGACTGACTGACTGTCTGTTTCCCCAGTAGAGTGACCTGTCTGTTTCCCCCAGTAGAGTGACCTGTCTGTTTTCCCAGTAGAGTGACCTGTCTGTTTCCCCCAGTAGAGTGACCTGTCTGTTTCCCCAGTAGAGTGACCTGTCTGTTTTCCCCAGTAGAGTGACCTGTCTGTTTCCCCAGTAGAGTGACCTGTCTGTTTCCCCAGTAGAGTGACCTGTCTGTTTTCCCCAGTAGAGTGACCTGTCTGTTTTCCCCAGTAGAGTGACCTGTCTGTTTTCCCCAGTAGAGTGACCTGTCTGTTTTCCCCAGTAGAGTGACCTGTCTGTTTTCCCAGGAGTGACCTGTCTGTTTTCCCCAGTAGAGTGACCTGTCTGTTTCCCCCAGTAGAGTGACCTGTCTGTTTTCCCCAGTAGAGTGACCTGTCTGTTTCCCCCAGTAGAGTGACCTGTCTGTTTCCCCCAGTAGAGTGACCTGTCTGTTTCCCCCAGTAGAGTGACCTGTCTGTTTCCCCCAGTAGAGTGACCTGTCTGTTTCCCCCAGTAGAGTGACCTGTCTGTTTCCCCCAGTAGAGTGACCTGTCTGTTTTCCCCAGTAGAGTGACCTGTCTGTTTTCCCCAGTAGAGTGACCTGTCTGTTTTCCCCAGTAGAGTGACCTGTCTGTTTCCCCCAGTAGAGTGACCTGTCTGTTTTCCCCAGTAGAGTGACCTGTCTGTTTTCCCAGTAGAGTGACCTGTCTGTTTCCCCCAGTAGAGTGACCTGTCTGTTTCCCCCAGTAGAGTGACCTGTCTGTTTCCCCGGTAGAGTGACCTATCTGTTTCCCCCAGTAGAGTGACCTGTCTGTTTCCCCCAGTAGAGTGACCTGTCTGTTTCCCCCAGTAGAGTGACCTGTCTGTTTCCCCCAGTAGAGTGACCTGTCTGTTTTCCCCAGTAGAGTGACCTGTCTGTTTTCCCCAGTAGAGTGACCTGTCTGTTTCCCCAGTAGAGTGACCTGTCTGTTTTCACCAGTAGAGTGACCTGTCTGTTTTCCCCAGTAGAGTGACCTGTCTGTTTCCCCAGTAGAGTGACCTGTCTGTTTCCCCAGTAGAGTGACCTGTCTGTTTCCCCAGTAGAGTGACCTGTCTGTTTTCCCAGTAGAGTGACCTGTCTGTTTCCCCAGTAGAGTGACCTGTCTGTTTTCCCCAGTAGAGTGACCTATCTGTTTCCCCCAGTAGAGTGACCTGTCTGTTTCCCCAGTAGAGTGACCTGTCTGTTTCCCCAGTAGAGTGACCTGTCTGTTTCCCCAGTAGAGTGACCTGTATGTTTCCCCAGTAGAGTGACCTGTCTGTTTCCCCAGTAGAGTGACCTGTCTGTTTCCCCAGTAGAGTGACCTGTCTGTTTCCCCCAGTAGAGTGACCTGTCTGTTTTCCCCAGTAGAGTGACCTGTCTGTTTTCCCCAGTAGAGTGACCTGTCTGTTTTCCCCAGTAGAGTGACCTGTCTGTTTCCCCAGTAGAGTGACCTGTCTGTTTCCCCAGTAGAGTGACCTGTCTGTTTCCCCAGTAGAGTGACCTGTCTGTTTCCCCAGTAGAGTGACCTGTCTGTTTTCCCCAGTAGAGTGACCTGTCTGTTTCCCTAGTAGAGTGACCTGTCTGTTTTCCCCAGTAGAGTGACCTGTCTGTTTTCCCCAGTAGAGTGACCTGTCTGTTTCCCTAGTAGAGTGACCTGTCTGTTTTCCCCAGTAGAGTGACCTGTCTGTTTCCCTAGTAGAGTGACCTGTCTGTTTTCCCCAGTAGAGTGACCTGTCTGTTTCCCTAGTAGAGTGACCTGTCTGTTTCCCTAGTAGAGTGACCTGTCTGTTTTCCCCAGTAGAGTGACCTGTCTGTTTTCCCCAGTAGAGTGACCTGTCTGTTTTCCCCAGTAGAGTGACCTGTCTGTTTCCCCCAGTAGAGTGACCTGTCTGTTTCCCCCAGTAGAGTGACCTGTCTGTTTCCCCAGTAGAGTGACCTGTCTGTTTCCCCAGTAGAGTGACCTGTCTGTTTTCCCCAGTAGAGTGACCTGTCTGTTTTCCCCAGTAGAGTGACCTGTATGTTTCCCCCAGTAGAGTGACCTGTCTGTTTCCCCAGTAGAGTGACCTGTCTGTTTCCCCCAGTAGAGTGACCTGTCTGTTTCCCCCAGTAGAGTGACCTGTCTGTTTCCCCCAGTAGAGTGACCTGTCTGTTTCCCCCAGTAGAGTGACCAGTCTGTTTCCCCAGTAGAGTGACCTGTCTGTTTCCCCCAGTAGAGTGACCTGTCTGTTTCCCCCAGTAGAGTGACCTGTCTGTTTTCCCCAGTAGAGTGACCTGTCTGTTTCCCCCAGTAGAGTGACCTGTCTGTTTCCCCCAGTAGAGTGACCTGTCTGTTTCCCCCAGTAGAGTGACCTGTCTGTTTTCACCAGTAGAGTGACCTGTCTGTTTCCCCCAGTAGAGTGACCTGTCTGTTTCCCCCAGTAGAGTGACCTGTCTGTTTCCCCCAGTAGAGTGACCTGTCTGATTTCCCCAGTAGAGTGACCTGTCTGTTTCCCCCAGTAGAGTGACCTGTCTGTTTCCCCAGTAGAGTGACCTGTCTGTTTCCCCCAGTAGAGTGACCTGTCTGTTTCCCCCAGTAGAGTGACCTGTCTGTTTTCCCCAGTAGAGTGACCTGTCTGTTTTCCCCAGTAGAGTGACCTGTCTGTTTCCCCCAGTAGAGTGACCTGTCTGTTTCCCCCAGTAGAGTGACCTGTCTGTTTTCACCAGTAGAGTGACCTGTCTGTTTCCCCCAGTAGAGTGACCTGTCTGTTTCCCCCAGTAGAGTGACCTGTCTGTTTCCCCCAGTAGAGTGACCTGTCTGTTTCCCCCAGTAGAGTGACCTGTCTGTTTCCCCCAGTAGAGTGACCTGTCTGTTTCCCCCAGTAGAGTGACCTGTCTGTTTCCCCCAGTAGAGTGACCTGTCTGTTTCCACCAGTAGAGTGACCTGTCTGTTTCCCCCAGTAGAGTGACCTGTCTGTTTCCCCCAGTAGAGTGACCTGTCTGTTTTCCCCAGTAGAGTGACCTGTCTGTTTCCCCAGTAGAGTGACCTGTCTGTTTCCCCAGTAGAGTGACCTGTCTGTTTCCCCAGTAGAGTGACCTGTCTGTTTTCCCAGTAGAGTGACCTGTCTGTTTTCCCCAGTAGAGTGACCTGTCTCCCCTTCAGACCATTAAACACTCTCTGGATGCCTCCAGACCGCCAGGCAGCAGTCACAGCTACGTTCTCTGCCCCTGTTTCAGGTCTAGGCTCTGCCTCCAAATGCTCATCTCCTCACCTGAAACTGACTGTCAATACTGAGAGTTGGAGGGTAGCGAGGGTAAGACAGAGAGATGGTATCATTCCAGGGATGGTATCCCATTCCAGGGATACAGCTACTCCTCAGTAACTCAGGGGGTGTACTGTCTCTCTATAGCCTCCTGTCCAGGGGGTGTACTGTCCCTCTATACCCTCCTGTCCAGGGGGTGTACTGTCCCTCTATAGCCTCCTGTCCAGGGGGTGTACTGTCCCTCTATACCCTCCTGTCCAGGGGGTGTACTGTCCCTCTATAGCCTCCTGTCCAGGGGGTGTACTGTCCCTCTATAGCCTCCTGTCCAGGGGGTGTACTGTCTCTCTATAGCCTCCTGTCCAGGGGGTGTACTGTCCCTCTATAGCCTCCTGTCCAGGGGGTGTACTGTCCCTCTATACCCTCCTGTCCAGGGGGTGTACTGTCCCTCTATACCCTCCTGTCCAGGGGGTGTACTGTCCCTCTATAGCCTCCTGTCCAGGGGGTGTACTGTCCCTCTATAGCCTCCTGTCCAGGGGGTGTACTGTCTCTCTATAGCCTCCTGTCCAGGGGGTGTACTGTCCCTCTATAGCCTCCTGTCCAGGGGGTGTACTGTCCCTCTATAGCCTCCTGTCCAGGGGGTGTCCTGTCCCTCTATAGCCTCCTGTCCAGGGGGTGTACTGTCCCTCTATAGCCTCCTGTCCAGGGGGTGTACTGTCCCTCTATAGCCGCCTGTCCAGGGGGTGTACTGTCCCTCTATAGCCTCCTGTCCAGGGGGTGTACTGTCCCTCTATACCCTCCTGTCCAGGGGGTGTACTGTCCCTCTATAGCCTCCTGTCCAGGGCGTGTACTGTCCCTCTATAGCCTCCTGTCCAGGGGGTGTACTGTCTCTCTATAGCCTCCTGTCCAGGGGGTGTACTGTCCCTCTATAGCCTCCTGTCCAGGGGGTGTACTGTCTCTCTATAGCCTCCTGTCCAGGGGGTGTACTGTCCCTCTATAGCCTCCTGTCCAGGGGGTTTACTGTCCCTCTATAGCCTCCTGTCCAGGGGGTGTACTGTCCCTCTATAGCCTCCTGTCCAGGGGATGTACTGTCTCTCTATAGCCTCCTTTCCAGGGGGTGTACTGTCCCTCTATAGCCTCCTGTCCAGGGGGTGTACTGTCTCTCTATAGCCTCCTGTCCAGGGGGTGTACTGTCCCTCTATAGCCTCCTGTCCAGGGGGTTTACTGTCTCTCTATAGCCTCTGTCCAGGGGGTGTACTGTCCCTCTATAGCCTCCTGTCCAGGGGGTGTACTGTCCCTCTATACCCTCCTGTCCAGGGGGTGTACTGTCCCTCTATAGCCTCCTGTCCAGGGGGTGTACTGTCCCTCTATAGCCTCCTGTCCAGGGGGTGTACTGTCCCTCTATAGCCTCCTGTCCAGGGGGTGTACTGTCCCTCTATAGCCTCCTGTCCAGGGGGTGTACTGTCCCTCTATAGCCTCCTGTCCAGGGGGTGTACTGTCCCTCAACTAGCCTCCTGTCCAGGGGGTGTACTGTCCCTCAACTAGCCTCCTGTCCAGGGGGTGTACTGTCCCTCTATAGCCTCCTGTCCAGGGGGTGTACTGTCCCTCAACTAGCCTCCTGTCCAGGGGGTGTACTGTCCCTCTATAGCCTCCTGTCCAGGGGGTGTACTGTCCCTCTATACCCTCCTGTCTAGGGGGTGTACTGTCCCTCTATAGCCTCCTGTCCAGGGGGTGTACTGTCCCTCTATACCCTCCTGTCCAGGGGGTGTACTGTCCCTCTATAGCCTCCTGTCCAGGGGGTGTACTGTCCCTCAACTAGCCTCCTGTCCAGGGGGTGTACTGTCATTCAACTAGCCTCCTGTCCAGGGGGTGTACTGTCCCTCTATAGCCTCCTGTCCAGGGGGTGTACTGTCCCTCTATACCCTCCTGTCCAGGGGGTGTACTGTCCCTCTATAGCCTCCTGTCCAGGGGGTGTACTGTCCCTCTATAGCCTCCTGCCCAGGGGGTGTACTGTCCCTCTATAGCCTCCTGTCCAGGGGGTGTACTGTCCCTCTATAGCCTCCTGTCCAGGGGGTGTACTGTCCCTCTATAGCCTCCTGTCCAGGGGGTGTACTGTCCCTCTATAGCCTCCTGTCCAGGGGGTGTACTGTCCCTCTATAGCCTCCTGTCCAGGGGGTGTACTGTCCCTCTATAGCCTCCTGTCCAGGGGGTGTACTGTCCCTCTATAGCCTCCTGTCCAGGGGGTGTACTGTCCCTCTATAGCCTCCTGTCCAGGGGGTGTACTGTCATTCAACTAGCCTCCTGTCCAGGGGGTGTACTGTCCCTCTATACCCTCCTGTCCAGGGGGTGTACTGTCATTCAACTAGCCTCCTGTCCAGGGGGTGTACTGTCCCTCTATACCCTCCTGTCCAGGGGGTGTACTGTCCCTCAACTAGCCTCCTGTCCAGGGGGTGTACTGTCTCTCTACTAGCCTCCTGTCCAGGGGGTGTACTGTCCCTCTATACCCTCCTGTCCAGGGGGTGTACTGTCATTCAACTAGCCTCCTGTCCAGGGGGTGTACTGTCCCTCTATACCCTCCTGTCCAGGGGGTGTACTGTCCCTCTATACCCTCCTGTCCAGGGGTGTACTGTCCCTCAACTAGCCTCCTGTCCAGGGGGTGTACTGTCATTCAACTAGCCTCCTGTCCAGGGGGTGTACTGTCCCTCTATACCCTCCTGTCCAGGGGGTGTACTGTCATTCAACTAGCCTCCTGTCCAGGGGTGTACTGTCCCTCTATAGCCTCCTGTCCAGGGGGTGTACTGTCCCTCTATAGCCTCCTGTCCAGGGGGTGTACTGTCCCTCTATAGCCTCCTGTCCAGGGGGTGTACTGTCCCTCTATAGCCTCCTGTCCAGGGGGTGTACTGTCATTCAACTAGCCTCCTGTCCAGGGGGTGTACTGTCCCTCTATACCCTCCTGTCCAGGGGGTGTACTGTCCCTCTATAGCCTCCTGTCCAGGGGGTGTACTGTCCCTCTATAGCCTCCTGTCCAGGGGGTGTACTGTCCCTCAACTAGCCTCCTGTCCAGGGGGTGTACTGTCCCTCTATAGCCTCCTGTCCAGGGGGTGTACTGTCTCTCTATAGCCTCCTGTCCAGGGGGTGTACTGTCCCTCTATAGCCTCCTGTCCAGGGGGTGTACTGTCCCTCTATAGCCTCCTGTCCAGGGGGTGTACTGTCCCTCTATACCCTCCTGTCCAGGGGGTGTACTGTCTCTCTATAGCCTCCTGTCCAGGGGGTGTACTGTCCCTCTATAGCCTCCTGTCCAGGGGGTGTACTGTCTCTCTATAGCCTCCTGTCCAGGGGGTGTACTCTCCCTCTATAGCCTCCTGTCCAGGGTGTGTACTGTCTCTCTATAGCCTCCTGTCCAGGGGGTGTACTGTCCCTCTATAGCCTCCTGTCCAGGGGGTGTACTGTCCCTCTATAGCCTCCTGTCCAGGGGGTGTACTGTCCCTCTATAGCCTCCTGTCCAGGGGGTGTACTGTCCCTCTATAGCCTCCTGTCCAGGGGGTGTACTGTCTCTCTATAGCCTCCTGTCCAGGGGGTGTACTGTCCCTCTATAGCCTCCTGTCCAGGGGGTGTACTGTCCCTCTATAGCCTCCTGTCCAGGGGGTGTACTGTCCCTCTATAGCCTCCTGTCCAGGGGGTGTACTGTCCCTCTATAGCCTCCTGTCCAGGGGGTGTACTGTCCCTCTATAGCCTCCTGTCCAGGGGGTGTACTGTCCCTCTATAGCCTCCTGTCCAGGGGGTGTACTGTCCCTCTATAGCCTCCTGTCCAGGGGGTGTACTGTCCCTCTATACCCTCCTGTCCAGGGGGTGTACTGTCCCTCTATAGCCTCCTGTCCAGGGGGTGTACTGTCCCTCTATAGCCTCCTGTCCAGGGGGTGTACTGTCCCTCTATAGCCTCCTGTCCAGGGGGTGTACTGTCATTCAACTAGCCTCCTGTCCAGGGGGTGTACTGTCATTCAACTAGCCTCCTGTCCAGGGGGTGTACTGTCCCTCTATAGCCTCCTGTCCAGGGGGTGTACTGTCCCTCTATAGCCTCCTGTCCAGGGGGTGTACTGTCCCTCTATACCCTCCTGTCCAGGGGGTGTACTGTCCCTCTATAGCCTCCTGTCCAGGGGGTGTACTGTCTCTCTATAGCCTCCTGTCCAGGGGGTGTACTGTCTCTCTATACCCTCCTGTCCAGGGGGTGTACTGTCCCTCTATAGCCTCCTGTCCAGGGGGTGTACTGTCCCTCTATACCCTCCTGTCCAGGGGGTGTACTGTCCCTCTATAGCCTCCTGTCCAGGGGGTGTACTGTCCCTCTATACCCTCCTGTCCAGGGGGTGTACTCTACATCAAGCTGTTTCACTACAGAAACAGGAGACAGACTAGTGTGGTTTATATTGAGTCCATCACTCTTAACTTTATTCACCATGCCATTAGTGTTTCAATGGCTTGAAGGAGTTGATTTGGGATGCAGCAACTTCTCATCTCCTGTCTCCAACTAACTTTCATTAATTTAATTAATCAATTTCCAAGTCTGATTTTATTCTCCTACCCAGACTAATTTCCTCCGAAATATGCAGAGTCTGGTGGACCAATGCTTCAACGTGTCTTTTGTTAGCCAACAAGAAAGAAGTGAGAACCTCCCAGCACAATTGGCATTGTTGAATGGCTTAATCTGCCAACCAATCATCTTCCACAACACCTTCCCCTACGTGCCTTGTGCACCTCTGTCGTATAGGTCAGACATCTTGGCAAAAAGAGACTGTGTTTGTATAGGTCAGACATCTTGGCAATAAAGAGATTGTGTTTGCATAGGTCAGACATCTTGGCAATAAAGAGACTTTGTTTGTTACTCCCATTGGGATAGTTTTCCCCACAAGTGCAACACACATCGACCATAGATTTTAAGGCTGTGGTCTTTCATATTTTCAGTGAAGCCATTAGCTAGCTAGCTGTGCCCTTTGCTAATTAGCACGGTGGAAGGTATTGTTTTCCCCCGTTGAGGCCAGGGAGAATGTTTTTCACTTTGAGGCCAGGGAGAATGTTTTCCCTTTGAGGCCAGGGGGAATGTTTTCCCTTTGAGGCCGGGAGAATGTTTTCCCTTTGAGGCCAGGGGGAATGTTTTCCCTTTGAGGCCAGGGGGAATGTCCCTTTGACCCCAGGGAGAATGTTTTTCACTTTGAGGCCAGGGAGAATGTTTTCCCTTTGAGGCCAGGGGGAATGTTTTCCCTTTGAGGCCGGGAGAATGTTTTCCCTTTGAGGCCAGGGGGAATATCCCTTTGACCCCAGGGAGAATGTTTTCCCTTTGACCCCAGGGAGAATGTTTTCCCTTTGACCCCAGGGAGAATGTTTTCCCTTTGAGGCCAGGGAGAATGTTTTCCCTTTGACCCCAGGGAGAATGTTTTCCCTTTGAGGCCAGGGAGAATGTTTTCCCTTTGAGGCCAGGGAGAATGTCCCTTTGAGGCCAGGGAGAATGTTTTCCCTTTGAGGCCAGGGAGAATGTTTTCCCTTTGAGGCCAGGGAGAATGTTTTCCCTTTGAGGCCAGGGGGAATGTTTTCCCTTTGAGGCCAGGGAGAATGTTTTCCCTTTGAGGCCAGGGAGAATGTTTTCCCTTTGAGGCCAGGGGGAATGTTTTCCCTTTGAGGCCAGGGGGAATGTTTTCCCTTTGAGGCCAGGGAGAATGTTTTCCCTTTGAGGCCAGGGAGAATGTTTTCCCTTTGAGGCCAGGGAGAATGTCCCTTTGAGGCCAGGGAGAATGTTTTCCCTTTGAGGCCAGGGAGAATGTTTTCCCTTTGAGGCCAGGGAGAATGTTTTCCCTTTGACCCCAGGGAGAATGTTTTCCCTTTGACCCCAGGGAGAATGTCCCTTTGAGGCCAGGGAGAATGTTTTCCCTTTGAGGCCAGGGGGAATGTTTTCCCCTTTGAGGCCAGGGGGAATGTTTTCCCTTTGAGGCCAGGGTGAATGTTTTCCCTTTGAGGCCAGGGAGAATGTTTTCCCTTTGAGGCCAGGGGGAATGTTTTCCCTTTGAGGCCAGGGGGAATGTCCCTTTGAGGCCAGGGGGAATGTCCCTTTGAGGCCAGGGGGAATGTCCCTTTGAGGCCAGGGGGAATGTTTTCCCTTTGAGGCCAGGGGGAATGTTTTCCCTTTGAGGCCAGGGGGAATGTTTTCCCTTTGAGGCCAGGGGGAATGTCCCTTTGAGGCCAGGGGGAATGTCCCTTTGAGGCCAGGGGGAATGTTTTCCCTTTGAGGCCAGGGGGAATGTTTTCCCTTTGACCCCAGGGAGAATGTTTTCCCTTTGAGGCCAGGGGGAATGTTTTCCCTGTTGAGGCCAGGGAGAATGTTTTCCCTTTGAGGCCAGGGAGAATGTTTTCCCTTTGAGGCCAGGGGGAATGTTTTCCCTTTGAGGCCAGGGAGAATGTTTTCCCTTTGAGGCCAGGGGGAATGTTTTCCCTTTGAGGCCAGGGAGAATGTTTTCCCTTTGAGGCCAGGGGGAATGTTTTCCCTTTGAGGCCAGGGGGAATGTTTTCCCTTTGAGGCCAGGGAGAATGTTTTCCCTTTGAGGCCAGGGAGAATGTCCTGTTGAGGCCAGGGGGAATGTTTTCCCTTTGAGGCCAGGGGGAATGTTTTCCCTTTGAGGCCAGGGGGAATGTCCCTTTGAGGCCAGGGGGAATGTCCCTTTGAGGCCAGGGGGAATGTCCCTTTGAGGCCAGTGGGAATGTTTTCCCTTTGAGGCCAGGGGGAATGTTTTCCCTTTGACCCCAGGGAGAATGTTTTCCCTTTGAGGCCAGGGGGAATGTTTTCCCTGTTGAGGCCAGGGAGAATGTTTTCCCTTTGAGGCCAGGGAGAATGTTTTCCCTTTGAGGCCAGGGGGAATGTTTTCCCTTTGAGGCCAGGGAGAATGTTTTCCCTTTGAGGCCAGGGGGAATGTTTTCCCTTTGAGGCCAGGGAGAATGTTTTCCCTTTGAGGCCAGGGGGAATGTTTTCCCTTTGAGGCCAGGGGGAATGTTTTCCCTTTGAGGCCAGGGAGAATGTTTTCCCTTTGAGGCCAGGGAGAATGTCCTGTTGAGGCCAGGGAGAATGTTTTCCCTTTGAGGCCAGGGGGAATGTTTTCCCCTTTGAGGCCAGGGAGAATGTTTTCCCTTTGAGGCCAGGGAGAATGTTTTCCCTTTGAGGCCAGGGAGAATGTTTTCCCTTTGAGGCCAGGGGGAATGTTTTCCCTTTGAGGCCAGGGGGAATGTTTTCCCCTTTGAGGCCAGGGAGAATGTTTTCCCTTTGAGGCCAGGGAGAATGTTTTCCCCTGTTGAGGCCAGGGGGAATGTTTTCCCCGTTGAGCCCAGGGGGAATGTTTTCCCTTTGAGGCCAGGGAGAATGTTTTCCCTTTGAGGCCAGGGAGAATGTTTTCCCTTTGAGGCCAGGGAGAATGTTTTCCCTTTGAGGCCAGGGAGAATGTTTTCCCTTTGAGGCCAGGGAGAATGTTTTCCCTTTGAGGCCAGGGAGAATGTTTTCCCTTTGAGGCCAGGGAGAATGTTTTCCCTTTGAGGCCAGGGGGAATGTTTTCCCTTTGAGGCCAGGGGGAATGTTTTCCCCTTTGAGGCCAGGGAGAATGTTTTCCCTTTGAGGCCAGGGGGAATGTTTTCCCTTTGAGGCCAGGGGGAATGTTTTCCCTTTGAGGCCAGGGGGAATGTTTTCCCTTTGAGGCCAGGGAGAATGTTTTCCCTTTGAGGCCAGGGAGAATGTTTTCCCTTTGAGGCCAGGGGGAATGTTTTCCCCTTTGAGGCCAGGGAGAATGTTTTCCCTTTGAGGCCAGGGGGAATGTTTTCCCTTTGAGGCCAGGGGGAATGTTTTCCCTTTGAGGCCAGGGAGAATGTTTTCCCTTTGAGGCCAGGGAGAATGTTTTCCCTTTGAGGCCAGGGAGAATGTTTTTTTTAGCACACAATTTCCTGTTCTCCATTTGGAGCCTTGCAGTCCTTTGATTGGCAATAAATGATGACAAATCTCATTTAATTATATGATCACTTCCGCTTAGGCCAACGTAGAATGGTTGTTGTCGCCAGGCTTTTGTGCGCTGTGCGCAGTAGCCTGGTGACAAGGTTAGTCCGATTTAGAATGATACATAACGCTCTGCTGTCTGCAGTCAGAACCAGTCCCAGTCCTATATAATGATACATAACACTCTGCTGTCTGCAGTCAGAACCAGTCCCAGTCCTATATAATGATACATAACACTCTGCTGTCTGCAGTCAGAACCAGTCCCAGTCCAGTCCTATATAATGATACATAACACTCTGCTGTCTGCAGTCAGAACCAGTCCCAGTCCTATATAATGATACATAACACTCTGCTGTCTGCAGTCAGAACCAGTCCCAGTCCCAGTCCTATATAATGATACATAACACTCTGCTGTCTGCAGTCAGAACCAGTCCCAGTCCTATATAATGATACATAACACTCTGCTGTCTGCAGTCAGAACCAGTCCCAGTCCTATATAATGATACATAACACTCTGCTGTCTGCAGTCAGAACCAGTCCCAGTCCTATATAATGATACATAACACTCTGCTGTCTGCAGTCAGAACCAGTCCCAGTCCTATATAATGATACATAACACTCTGCTGTCTGCAGTCAGAACCAGTCCCAGTCCAGTCCTATATAATGATACATAACACTCTGCTGTCTGCAGTCAGAACCAGTCCCAGTCCTATATAATGATACATAACACTCTGCTGTCTGCAGTCAGAACCAGTCCCAGTCCCAGTCCTATATAATGATACATAACACTCTGCTGTCTGCAGTCAGAACCAGTCCCAGTCCTATATAATGATACATAACACTCTGCTGTCTGCAGTCAGAACCAGACCCAGTCCCAGTCCTATATAATGATACATAACACTCTGCTGTCTGCAGTCAGAACCAGTCCCAGTCCTATATAATGATACATAACACTCTGCTGTCTGCAGTCAGAACCAGTCCCAGTCCAGTCCTATATAATGATACATAACACTCTGCTGTCTGCAGTCAGAACCAGTCCCAGTCCTATATAATGATACATAACACTCTGCTGTCTGCAGTCAGAACCAGTCCCAGTCCTATATAATGATACATAACACTCTGCTGTCTGCAGTCAGAACCAGTCCCAGTCCCAGTCCTATATAATGATACATAACACTCTGCTGTCTGCAGTCAGAACCAGTCCCAGTCCTATATAATGATACATAACACTCTGCTGTCTGCAGTCAGAACCAGTCCCAGTCCTATATAATGATACATAACACTCTGCTGTCTGCAGTCAGAACCAGTCCCAGTCCAGTCCTATATAATGATACATAACACTCTGCTGTCTGCAGTCAGAACCAGTCCCAGTCCTATATAATGATACATAACACTCTGCTGTCTGCAGTCAGAACCAGTCCCAGTCCAGTCCTATATAATGATACATAACACTCTGCTGTCTGCAGTCAGAACCAGTCCCAGTCCTATATAATGATACATAACACTCTGCTGTCTGCAGTCAGAACCAGTCCCAGTCCTATATAATGATACATAACACTCTGCTGTCTGCAGTCAGAACCAGTCCCAGTCCCAGTCCTATATAATGATACATAACACTCTGCTGTCTGCAGTCAGAACCAGTCCCAGTCCTATATAATGATACATAACACTCTGCTGTCTGCAGTCAGAACCAGTCCCAGTCCTATATAATGATACATAACACTCTGCTGTCTGCAGTCAGAACCAGTCCCAGTCCAGTCCTATATAATGATACATAACACTCTGCTGTCTGCAGTCAGAACCAGTCCCAGTCCTATATAATGATACATAACACTCTGCTGTCTGCAGTCAGAACCAGTCCCAGTCCAGTCCTATATAATGATACATAACACTCTGCTGTCTGCAGTCAGAACCAGTCCCAGTCCTATATAATGATACATAACACTCTGCTGTCTGCAGTCAGAACCAGTCCCAGTCCCAGTCCTATATAATGATACATAACACTCTGCTGTCTGCAGTCAGAACCAGTCCCAGTCCTATATAATGATACATAACACTCTGCTGTCTGCAGTCAGAACCAGTCCCAGTCCCAGTCCTATATAATGATACATAACACTCTGCTGTCTGCAGTCAGAACCAGTCCCAGTCCTATATAATGATACATAACACTCTGCTGTCTGCAGTCAGAACCAGACCCAGTCCTATATAATGATACATAACACTCTGCTGTCTGCAGTCAGAACCAGAACCAGTCCTATATAATGTGCAGCATTTCTTTGGGGTTGTTTCAATGTCTTTCAGCTGTAAAACGCTCTAATTTAATAGAGCGATGAGACGGTAGCCTAGTTCCGGAGGTTAATAGATAGTTGGGCGTGGAGGGCCTATATATAGCGTTGAGAGGGCCCCTGGCTGTCCCTTAACTTATGTCCCACTGGACCTACAGGGGCCTTTATACTGAGCAGCAGAACCACTGGCCTCAATACACAGACTTTCTCTGTCTCTCTCTGTCTCTTTCTCTCTCTGGCTCTGTCTCTCTCTCTCTCTGTCTCTGTCTCTCTCTGTCTCTCTCTGTCTCTTTCTCTCTCTGTCTCTCTCTGTCTCTTTCTCTCTCTGGCTCTCTCTCTCTCTCTGTCTCTTTCTCTCTCTGGCTCTGTCTCTCTCTCTCTCTGTCTCTCTCTCTCTCTCTCTCTCTCTCTCTCTCTCTCTCTCTCTCTCTCTCTCTCTCTCTCTCTCTCTCTCTCTCTCTGTCTCTCTCTCTCTCTCTGTCTCTCTATCTCTCTCTCTCACTCTCTCAATTCAATTCAATGAGCTTTATTGTCATGGGAAACATGTGTTAACATTACCAAAGCAACTGAGGTAGATATTATACAAAAGTGAAATAAACAATAAAAATGAACAGTAAACATTACACATACAGAAGTTTCAAAACAATAACGACTGTGGAATTTCACCCAGTAGATAGGGGAGTTTTTCAAAATTGGATTTGTTTTTGAATTCTTTGTGGATCTGTGTAATCTGAGGGAAATATGTCTCTCTAATATGGTCATACATTGGGCAGGAGGTTAGGAAGTGCAGCTCAGTTTCCACCTCATTTTGTGGGCAGTGAGCACATAGCCTGTCTTCTCTTGAGAGCCAGGTCTGTCTACGGCGGCCTTTCTCAATAGCAAGGCTATGCTCACTGAGTCTGTACATAGTCAAAGCTTTCCTTAAATTTGGGTCAGTCACAGTGGACAGATATTCTGCCACTGTGTACTCTCTGTTTAGGGCCAAATAGCATTCTAGTTTGCTCTGTTTTTTTGTTAATTCTTTCCAATGTGTCAAGTAATTATCTTTTTGTTTTCTTATGATTTGGTTCAGTCTGCTGTCCTGGGGCTCTGTGGGGTGTGTTTGTGTTTGAACAGAGTCCCAGGACCAGCTTGCTTAGGGGACTCTTCTCCAGGTTCATCTCTCTGTCGGTGATGGCTTTGTTGTGGAAGGTTTGGGAATCGTTTCCTTTCAGGTGGTTGTAGAATTTAACGTCTCTTTTCTGGATTTTGATAATTAGTGGGTATCGGCCTAATTCTGCTCTGCATGCATTATTTGGTGTTCTACGTTGTACACAGAGGATATTTTTGCAGAATTCTGCATGCAGAGTCTCAATTTGGTGTTTGTCCCATTTTGTGAAGTCTTGGTTGGTGAGCAGACCCCAGACCTCACAACCGTAAATGGCAATGGGCTCTATGACCGATTCAAGTATTTTTAGCCAAATCCTAATTGGTATGTTGAAATTTATGTTCCTTTTGATGGCATAGTGTCCTTCTTGCCTTGTCTCTCAGATCGTTCACAGCTTTGTGGAAGTTACCTGTGGCGCTGATGTTTAGGCCGAGGTATGTATAGTTTTTTGTGTGCTCCAGGGCAACAGTGTCTAGATGGAATTTGTATTTGTGGTCCTGGCAACTGGACCTTTTTTGGAACACCATTATTTTGGTCTTACTGAGATTTACTGTCAGGGCCCAGGTCTGACAGAATCTGTGCATAAGATCTAGGTGCTGCTGTAGGCCCTCCTTGGTTGGTGACAGAAGCACCAGATCATCAGTAGACATTTGACTTCAGATTCTACTAGGGTGAGGCCGGGTGCTGCAGACTTTTCTAGTGCTCGCGCCAATTCGTTGATATATATGTTGAAGAGGGTGGGGCTTAAGCTGCTTCCCTGTCTAACCCCACGACCCTATGTGAAGAAATGTGTGTGTTTTTTTCCAATTTTAACTGCACACTTGTTGTTTGTGTAATTTTATAATGTTGTATGTTTTACCCCCAACACCACTTTCCATCTGTTTGTATAGCAGACCCTCATGCGAAATTGAGTCGAAGGCTTTTTTGAAATCAACAAAGCATGAGAAGACTTTGCCTTTGTTTTGGTTTGTTTGGTTGTCAATTAGGGTGTGCAGGGTGAATATATGGTCTGTTGTACGGTAATTTGGTAAAAAGCCAATTTGACATTTGCTCAGTACATTGTTTTCGTTGAGGAAATGTACGAGTCTGCTGTTAATGATAATGCAGAGGATTTTCCCAAGGTTACTGTTGACGCATATTCCACGGTAGTTATTGGGGTCAAATTTGTCTCCAGTTTTGTGGATTGGGGTGATCAGTTCTTGGTTCCAAATATTGGGGAAGATGCCAGATCTAAGGATGATGTTCAAGAGTTTTAGTATAACCAATTGGAATTTGTTGTCTGTATATTTGATCATTTCATTGAGGATACCATCAACACCACAAGGCCTTTTTGGGTTGGAGGGTTTTTATTTTGTCCTGTAACTCGTAGAATGTAATTGGAGAATCCAGTGGGTTCTGGTCGTGTTTTATATTTGATTCTAAGATCTGTATTTGATCATGTATATGTTTTTGCGCTTTATTCTTTGTTATAGAGCCAAAAGATTGGAGAAGTGGTTAACCCATACATCTCCATTTTGGATAGATAATTCTTTGTGTTGTTGTTTGTTTAGTGTTTTCCAATTTTCCCAGACGTGATTAGAGTCTATGGATTCTTCAATTACATTGAGCTGATTTCTGACGTGCTGTTCCTTCTTTTTCCGTAGTGCATTTGTGTATTTGTGTATTGTTTTAGTGATTCACCATAGTGAAGGCGTAGACTCAGGTTTTCCGTAGTGTATTTGTGTATTGTTTTAGTGATTCAACATAGTGAAGGCGTAGACTCAGGTTTTCCGTAGTGTATTTGTGTATTGTTTTAGTGATTCACCATAGTGAAGGCGTAGACTCAGGTTTTCCGGGTCTCTATGTTTTTGGTTGCACTGGTTTCTCAATTTCTTTCTTAGATTTTTGCATTCTTCATCAAACCATTTGTCATTGTTGTTCGTTTTCTTCGGTTTTCTATTTGAGATATTTAGATTTGATAGGGTAGCTGAGAGGTCAAATATACTGTGAAGATGTTCTACTGCCAAGTTTCTCTCTCTCTCTCTCTCTGTCTCTTTCTCTGTCTCTCTCTCTGTCTCTCTCTCTCTGTCTCTCTTTCTCCTCTCTCTCTGTCTCTCTCTGTCTCTCTTTCTCCTCTCTCTGTCTCTCTCCCTCTCCCCCCTCTGTCTCTGTTTATGTATCTGTCTCTGTCTCTGTCTCTGTTTATGTCTCTGTTTATGTCTCTGTCTCTGTTTATGTCTCTGTTTATGTCTCTGTTTATGTCTCTGTCTCTGTCTCTGTTTATGTCTCTGTTTATGTCTCTGTCTCTGTTTATGTCTCTGTTTATGTCTCTGTCTCTGTTTATGTCTCTGTTTATGTCTCTGTTTCTGTTTATGTCTCTGTTTATGTTTCTGTTTCTGTTTCTGTTTATGTCTCTGTTTATGTCTCTGTTTATGTCTCTGTTTCTGTTTATGTCTCTGTTTATGTCTCTGTTTCTGTTTCTGTTTATGTCTCTGTTTATGTCTCTGTTTCTGTTTATGTCTCTGTTTATGTCTCTGTTTATGTCTCTGTTTCTGTTTCTGTTTCTGTTTGTCTCTGTTTATGTCTCTGTTTATGTCTCTGTTTATGTCTCTGTCTCTGTTTATGTCTCTGTTTATGTCTCTGTTTCTGTTTATGTCTCTGTTTATGTCTCTGTTTCTGTTTCTGTTTCTGTTTATGTCTCTGTTTATGTCTCTGTTTCTGTTTATGTCTCTGTTTATGTCTCTGTTTATGTCTCTGTTTCTGTTTATGTCTCTGTTTATGTCTCTGTTTCTGTTTATGTCTCTGTTTATGTCTCTGTCTCTGTTTATGTCTCTGTTTCTGTTTCTGTTTATGTCTCTGTTTCTGTTTATGTCTCTGTTTCTGTTTCTGTCTCTGTCTATGTCTCTGTCTCTGTTTCTGTTTATGTCTCTGTTTCTGTTTCTGTTTATGTCTCTGTCTATGTCTCTGTCTCTGTTTCTGTTTATGTCTCTGTCTCTGTTTATGTCTCTGTCTCTGTTTATGTCTCTGTTTCTATTTCTGTCTCTGTTTATGTCTCTGTTTATGTCTCTCTCTCTATTTATGTCTCTGTTTCTGTTTCTGTCTCTGTTTCTGTCTCTGTTTATGTCTCTGTTTATGTCTCTGTCTCTGTTTATGTGTCTGTTTATGTCTCTGTTTATGTCTCTGTCTCTGTCTCTGTTTATGTCTCTGTCTCTGTTTATGTCTCTGTCTCTGTTTATGTCTCTGTCTCTGTTTATGTCTCTGTTTATGTCTCTGTTTATGTCTCTGTCTCTGTTCATGTCTCTGTTTATGTCTCTGTTTATGTCTCTGTCTCTGTTTATGTCTCTGTCTCTGTTTATATTTATATTTCTGTCTCTCTCAATTTGCATACCAATCCAATCGATCCACAGATGATGCAATCGCCATCACACTGCACACTGCCCTATCCCATCTGGACATAAAGGAATACCTGCGTAAGAATGCTGTTCATTGACTACGGCTCAGCCTTCAACACCATAGTACCCTTCAAGCTCATCATTGTCTTAAGCTCATCTGGGAGTGAGGCGTTGGTGGGCACCATACAGCTGTATTCTGTGATAATCTGTAGTCCACATGCGACACGAGTCTCTAATGTAGTGACTGACCAGAGAAGAGGCTCTAATGTAGTGACTGACCAGAGAAGAGGCTCCAATGTAGTGACTGACCAGAGAAGAGGCTCCAATGGAGTGACTGACCATTTAGAGAGAGTTATTTTCCTGGCACCACACTGCCAGGTCACTGACCTCCTCAAGAGATATCCTTATAATGCTGAGAACCGGCACTGGTCAGTCACTACCTTAGAGCCTCTTCTCTGGTCAGTCACTACCTTAGAGCCTCTTCTCTGAATGGTCAGTCACTACATTAGAGCCTCTTCTCTGGCCAGTCACTACCTTAGAGCCTCTTCTCTGGTCAGTCACTACATTGGAGCCTCTTCTCTGGTCAGTCACTACCTTAGAGCCTCTTCTCTGGTCAGTCACTACCTTAGAGCCTCTTCTCTGAATGGTCAGTCACTACATTAGAGCCTCTTCTCTGGCCAGTCACTACCTTAGAGCCTCTTCTCTGGTCAGTCACTACCTTAGAGCCTCTTCTCTGGTCAGTCACTACATTGGAGCCTCTTCTCTGGTCAGTCACTACATTGGAGCCTCTTCTCTGGTCAGTCACTACCTTAGAGCCTCTTCTCTGGTCAGTCACTACATTAGAGCCTCTTCTCTGGTCAGTCACTACATTAGAGCCTCTTATCTGGTCAGTCACTACATTAGAGCCTCTTCTCTGGTCAGTCACTACATTAGAGCCTCTTCTCTGGTCAGTCACTACATTGGAGCCTCTCCTCTGGTACTGGTCCTCCATTGGAGTCTCTCCTCTGGTACTGGTCCTCCATTGGAGCCTCTCCTCTGGTACTGGTCCTCCATTGGAGCCTCTCCTCTGGTACTGGTCCTCCACTGGAGCCTCTCCTCTGGTACTGGTCCTCCATTGGAGCCTCTCCTCTGGTACTGGTCCTCCATTGGAGCCTCTCCTCTGGTACTGGTCCTCCATTGGAGCCTCTCCTCTGGTACTGGTCCTCCATTGGAGCCTCTCCTCTGGTACTGGTCCTCCATTGGAGCCTCTCCTCTGGTACTGGTCCTCCATTGGAGCCTCTCCTCTGGTACTGGTCCTCCATTGGAGCCTCTCCTCTGGTACTGGTCCTCCATTGCAGCCTCTCCTCTGGTACTGGTCCTCCATTGGAGCCTCTCCTCTGGTACTGGTCCTCCATTGGAGCCTCTCCTCTGGTACTGGTCCTCCATTGGAGCCTCTCCTCTGGTACTGGTCCTCCATTGGAGCCTCTCCTCTGGTACTGGTCCTCCATTGGAGCCTCTCCTCTGGTACTGGTCCTCCATTGCAGCCTCTCCTCTGGTCCTGGTCCTCCATTGGAGCCTCTCCTCTGGTACGGGTCTTCCATTGCCAGGAATGTAGCACCCACCTGGGTGATGACATGGTTGCTGAAAAGCCACCGCATCTTGGCAGTGGTCAGGAGCAGTCCTTGAACAGTGGTCAGGAGCAGTCCTTGAACAGTGGTCAGGAGCAGTCCTTGAACAGTGGTCAAGAGCAGTCCCTGAACAGTGGTCAAGAGCAGTCCCTGAACAGTGGTCAAGAGCAGTCCCTGAACAGTGGTCAGGAGCAGTCCTTGAACAGTGGTCAGGAGCAGTCCCTGAACAGTGGTCAGGAGCAGTCCTTGAACAGTGGTCAGGAGCAGTCCTTGAACAGTGGTCAGGAGCAGTCCTTGAACAGTGGTCAGGAGCAGTCCTTGAACAGTGGTCAGGAGCAGTCCTTGAACAGTGGTCAGGAGCAGTCCTTGAACAGTTGTTAGGAGTAGTCCTTGAACAGTTGTTAGGAGTAGTCCTTGAACAGTGGTCAGGAGCAGTCCTTGAACAGTTGTTAGGAGTAGTCCTTGAACAGTGGTCAGGAGCAGCTCTGAACAGGGCCTGAACTTCCTCTTCTACGTCTTAAAAAAATCATGCATTCTTTTGTGTAATACTTGCAAACAGATTATTTGAATCTGAACATTCAGCTAGCTAGCTAGATATGAAACCAGAACATATACTTTTCATCAGGATCCTGCAGCTCTGAGAGTCAAGGCCACGGGATATGGTGATCACACCCTGGAGCAGACAAAACACAAAACACTTATTTAAAAATGCATAAAAATCCCTCACTTACAAATAACAACATATGTACAATTTTTATACAGCTCTCTGATTAGGATACATCATGGCAACCACGGAACCCAGACAAGAAAATATCCACCCATGGAGTAGTTGAGGACATCTACCCATGGAGTAGTTGAGGACAACTGTCCATGGAGTAGTTGAGGACATTTGCCCATTTAATTTATTCAGAATGGGATTCTAAATATTCACCTATGGAGTAGTTGAGGACAACTGTCCATGGAGTAGTTGAGGACAACTGTCCATGGAGTAGTTGAGGACATTTGTCCATGGAGTAGTTGATGACAACTGTCCATTTAATTTATTCAGAATGGGATTCTAAATATTCACCTATGGAGTAGTTTAGGACAACTGTCCATGGAGTAGTTGAGGACAACTGTCCATGGAGTAGTTGAGGACATTTGTCCATGGAGTAG